>NC_042995.1:16505290-16524954 GCF_901001165.1 Salmo trutta
CATATTGAACTAGAACTACATAAGAAAAGAAAACACATCAATGTATGAAAAGCTAGTTGTGTCATTTAGGGCATAAAATAGAAACAGGTCTGAGTTCAGTGGTTCTAACTGGACATGGCCGTCTGAAGAGAAGGAGGCTGAGCCAAGAGCAGCCCTGTTTCTTCCTCTGTCCATCTGGATGTGGGGAGTCCCGCCCCCTGCCTGTCAGTCAGGGAAATTACCCCTCCCTCCCGTCCAACCAGACACTGATACGTCCACAACCCCTTCTGCCTGTCAATCAAAGTCATCTGCTCTTCCTGCTCCTTTCAAGCTCATGTGAAGTGGGGGGAAATAGATTATGAGTGCAATACAAAACCTCTCTTTCAAGGGACACCGGTTTTTAAGTCTGATGATGTCATTCCACTTGTTTCCCCCATAGAAATACAATTACTATGTACAACTATTTCTATGGTTTTCCCTATGTTGTAGAAATATCATTATCTTCAACAATCATACTATGTCTTTAATAATAATCATATTTTTTTCTAAATGTTTTCTCTAAATCAGTGTATGGCTGTTCTGTTTAGTATATCATCATCATCATCATCATCATCATCATCATCCTCTCTGTTTCCAGAGCTCGGTGTTATGGGAATCCAGCAGTAAGGCTTTAGTCCTGCTGGGGATATCGAGGTATAGGGTCCAGTGCTGGCCGGATGGACCCAGTCTATGAATGTTTATACCATACTGGCTCTGGCTCTAGAACCTCGGGAGTACCGTCTGTGTTGGTATTATACTGCTTTCACAGTTATAAATTGCATTCTTTCTGCCTATTTTACAAATTAGAAGCAGAGCCTTGGGCCAGGCCCTGCTCTCGAGGAGAGGGAGATGAGAGAGGGAGGAGTGTGTGGATAATCTGTTGAAGAGCACGTTCTAGTGGTTTGAGAGAGCACAGCAGCGCTCAGTGTGGGACCCGCGGTAGAGGAGCAGACTGCCACCCTGTCTCCGCCTGTCTGACACTGCAGCGCCATAGCACTCACACCAGCAAGGCTGTTCACTTTTCACAGCAACAACTAATCGGGATGGCAAAGAGTTGAGGGAGAGCCCTGGGGAAAGAATACAATCATAGAACACAATTAGCTCCTTACTTACAACACATATTTTTTATGTAAGGCTGTCCTAATATGGCCACCGTAATGGTGAAAATTGTACCAAAAATCATTTTGGGATCATCTTAACCAATTTTGTGACACTATGAAACAAAATATGTTTTGTATTTAAATGGAGAAGATTGTGCGAACTGCAAAAAATGATTTAATGCAGGAGAAACAAGTCCTCCTCGCAGTGCCAAGCGAGTCGTAGGTTAAATCTGGACTGAGGAAATACTAGTGGCTTTCTGTCCTGCTGTGTTCTGAGGGCCACTTGATTATTTTCTGAAGCTGCTTCTAGTTTTATCACTCAACAGTTCAATACAGCCAAGGCAGGAAAGCATGATCCTGATGAAAATGTTGAAATAGTTTTTTTCTGGTTTATTAAGCTAGATATTAAATCCAGATATTAAATCTAATACATTTTTCATACATATACCACTGATGTATTAGTGCGATTTGCACTAGTTTTCTACTATAATAATACCTGGAGACGCCTTACTATAATAATACCTGGAGATGCCCTACTATAATAATACCTGGAGACGCCCTACTATAATAATACCTGGAGACGCCCTACTACAATAATACCTGGAGACGCCCTACTATAATAATACCTGGAGACGCCCTACTATAATAATACCTGGAGACGCCCTACTATAATAATACCTGGAGACGCCCTACTATAATAATACCTGGAGACGCCCTACTATAATAATACCTGGAGATGCCCTACTATAATAATACCTGGAGATGCCCTACTATAATAATAGCTGGAGACGCCCTACTATAATAATACCTGGAGATGCCCTACTATAATAATAGCTGGAGACGCCCTACTATAATAATACCTGGAGATGCCCTACTATAATAATAGATGGAGACGCCCTACTATAATAATACCTGGAGACGCCCTACTATAATAATACCTGGAGATGCCCTACTATAATAATACCTGGAGACGCCCTACTATAATAATACCTGGAGACGCCCTACTATAATAATACCTGGAGACGCCCTACTATAATAATACCTGGAGACGCCCTACTATAATAATGCCTGGAGATGCCCTACTATAATAATAGCTGGAGACGCCCTACTATAATAATACCTGGAGACGCCCTACTATAATAATAGCTGGAGACGCCCTACTATAATAATACCTGGAGATGCCCTACTATAATAATACCTGGAGACGCCCTACTATAATAATAGCTGGAGACGCCCTACTATAATAATACCTGGAGACGCCCTACTATAATAATACCTGGAGACGCCCTACTATAATAATAGCTGGAGACGCCCTACTATAATAATACCTGGAGACGCCCTACTATAATAATAGCTGGAGACGCCCTACTATAATAATACCTGGAGATGCCCTACTATAATAATAGCTGGAGACGCCCTACTATAATAATAGCTGGAGACGCCCTACTATAATAATACCTGGAGACGCCCTACTATAATAATACCTGGAGACGCCCTACTATAATAATAGCTGGAGACGCCTACTATAATAATACCTGGAGATGCCCTACTATAATAATAGCTGGAGATGCCCTACTATAATAATACCTGGAGATGCCCTACTATAATAATACCGGAAATAAAAATAAGCCACTGCTGTTCAGATGTGTGATGTATTTATTAATATAAACTTCAATGACTGGTTGTGTTTCTCCCTATATGGCACCATCAGATGTCACCATTTAACCCCACACATCACCAGGTCTGCCCCACAATACCACCCCAACAATGGGAACAAATCGCCTGAGTGTCTGTGTCCACACCAGGCCACAAGCGTCCCCCATCTATCATAGCCCTGGATAGGGCCACGTCCTGCCTTCGCTCCCCACACAACAGCACCCCAAACCGAAGCCTTTCGACATGCCGACTCCTGGGACCGACCACCAGCCAACCGGCCCGCTGGTTCATCGACCGGTTCAAAGGCACAATTAGAGAGGTTTTGTTTTACCCAGAGTGCCTTTTGTGGGGTCTCTTGTGCTCTGTTGTCGGCTGCCACAGGAGGGGGACATCATCAGTCACAGGGCTGAATGGCCAGGGGGGTAAGAGGGGAAAGAGGGTTCGAGTGACCCCCCCCTCTGAGCTGACATGGAGGTTCCTCATTTAATGACAGAGCTCTCTGACCGTTACCCTGCTGAGCAACTGTGGCGCATCAACGGTCAGTCTCAATGTTCAGCTCTCCTGAGTGCTTCACATAAGCTGTGTTGTAGCCTAATGTTATTAAAGTCCTCAACACGTGATGGAGGGTGGCCTTTAAGGGGATATACAGCCTGGACTTACAGAAGTGAAGTGAGAGCCTCTTGACACCGTTTAGATATTTGAAGGATCTATTTATCTGAGACCTGAACGCAGTCTTCCTCAAAACCTTCCTCTTCATTTGAGATAATTAAACAAGCATTATTAGTAGCTCCGAAAAGCCAGACACATACTTCAAGACGTACGTCAAAAAAGTAAACAACTCCGTTTTAGCTGCATGCAATCTTTATTTCAAAGCGAGCTATTGGACTCAGGATCCAGGGAGTTGGCCCAGAGGATTCCTGCATGAAATAGACAACAAGGCGCTTTTTAACGTTGAGCTTCACGATCATTTCATTGGGCTGCTAAAATACCATGTCCATGACCACACCAGACCTTTTCTCTGCTTTTCAGTCTCTCCAAAAATAATTTCCTTACTCCGAGGACATCTAATACCCTCAGATAACTTCAACATTGTTTTCCCTCCAAAATAAGAAGACAAGTGATTTGTTGCTGTAAAACCAGGAGCAGGATTATGACATGGTTGACATCATGTGATATTCTTCCCAGGAGTTCTGAAAGTGGTCCATTAGTTGTATTTTTTCTGTAAGAGTGGGTGCCAACCCTGCAGTCTGTTCATGTTACCCACTGTTACTGTGCTGCGGAGAGCGTGTGTGTGTGTGTGTGTGCGGTGTTCGAATACAGTGAATGGTAAATGTCGCATTTGATTTGAATATTTTCTCAAACACTGCATAGAGTGCCAATGATGCTACATAATTACATAAGTCGACATGCCGCTGAGGTTATGACATGAGAACCTCCTTAGGCTAAATTCAAATATAAATTGATGTTGAGAACAAGCAGATTTGAAGCCAAAGTATGGTTAAGACTACTCATCATATATCCTTGATTTTTATGCATGAAAAATGTGTCATTGTAAAATCCAGAATGCTTACATTCCCAAGACATTTGAAACAGCTAAAATTAGATCTATGCAATAAATCAGGAAAATCCTCTGTGATTTCAGATTTCAGCACCGATCAAAGTACAAAGCTGTTTCCATCAGATGGGAGTCTTAGATTGCGGGTGGACAGGGTGAGAGGTGCCCGGAAGGACAGTGACATTCACGGGATTCGACATGGCGACATTGACACGGACGGCGAGATATCCACCCCGCCGCGGCCTACCGCCGCTCCGCCAAGCTGTTATCACAGTCGTCCCCGTTTCCAGGTCGCAACCCTCAGCGGCGCCGGCATTATTGCGGCGCGGCTTGGTGCCACGGCGTGGCCCCAGCTCTGCCATTGTCCGCGGGCGAAGCGTGGCCGCGAGGCACTGAGCCTCCCTGGCAACCATCTGCCCTGTTCTGCCACCACAGCCCTGGCTTAGGACGGGCATGCCTCGACACATTAGAAGACTAACTGAAGACTCACAGGGACAAAAACAGGGCCAATAGAGGACTACAACACACACAAAAGAAGAAGGAATGAGGCCTCTGAAGAAAATGTTAAACAGACAGAGAGAGAGAAAGAGAGAGAGAGAGAGAGAGAGAGAGAGAGAGAGAGAGAGAGGGGGAGGGGATGTGAAACCATACTTAGTGCATTTAGGAGAATTTATAGAGAAGATTTAGAGGATTTAATTTTCTCTCCCACGATCTCATCTAGTCTGTGATGCTCAGAGCTAATATGGATAACAAGTTTCTGAGGAAAATTGAGGCTCAAATGACACTTGGAAATTATGAAAACACATACGGCATACTTTCTTCCTGAGAAGCAGTGATTCAGTCGAATATCATAATAATATGTTGGCTTCTCCTCCAACACATGAAACCATAGCCTTGGGTAATGAGGGAAAGTCGCAATTGACTTTATTAGACAACTGCATAACATTAGCATTTTTCTTGCAAAGATATTTAGAAATTGTAACATGCCAATCAAACTATATTATCTTATTTCTCTGATATCGTTATTCATTGTTTTATTGAATATATGCTGTCATATATTTTAATGAGATAATTGTAATAACCCTATGTTCTATTCACTTTCGCTTTAGACCAAACATTATGCTTCAGAAGGTGAATTACTGCAGTGGGCTAAATCAGGGTCACAGAGTGATTCTTGGTAGTCGTAAACAAATCTACTGTGAAACAGAAGTTTACACCTCACACACATGGTTATGGGCTTAAAATAAATAAGACACCTGTACCATGTCAGATATAGAGTTTAAATGTAATGCATTTTGAGTTTGCGTCCCAATATTACACATCACAGAAGACTGAAATATAACAAAAATGTTTGACATAGAAACACCGGAATTTCTGAATGATTTAAAACATAATATGTATTAATTATGAAAAATATTAATAACATTCCAACCATTAGTCCAGTAGGTAATTTGACAGCAGGAAAGGGCAACAATTATATTGGTATGTTCTGCATCCAATGACATGGATGTCTTATTGTTTTGCCTATTTATATTCTAGTCCATGACCAGGTCTTTTCATTGTGATAGTAAGCCTTCACAATAAACTATGATGCCAGCATTTTGCAACAGCTATTAGAACTATAGACACTGACCCTGGTGTCAAGAAAGTCCCACTATTTTGTGTATCCAATGTCTTGTCTTATTGCTCTTTGACCTTTCCCACCTTGTTTTGCCTATTTCTAGTCTACCACATAGACATGTCTTCTAACCACGGTATTATAAGCTTTGACAATGCAACGACTGTGTTGTACTGACATATCATACCCACAGACATTGACCCTGGAGTCAACAAAGTCCCTCTAACCAACAGCACAAAGAAAAGCAGAATATTGTGTGTAAGATGTGACTGTTGAGGTCTTTGTGGCCGAGTTGTGTGGACATGTTGTCTTTGGGACTCTAAAACGTTGGTGACAGTTTGGAACAGCGGTGTGTCTCAGGGGGTGACAGTTGAAAGGTAAGGGTTACCGACTTTCCTAAACAATGACTGGGGAGACTGGCAGGCTGCTTCCCCACGCCATAGACCCAAGGTGTTGTTGGGCGGGGCTGGGCGGGGCACAATGCCGAATTAATCCCAGATACATCTTCCACTGTCGGACGCCTTGGCTTGTGTTCGCCTTATCGCCCCGACCCAGGGTGCCTCAGAGATATTGATCCGCTCCTTTAGGCGAGACACCTTCATTCCCTCTAACGTCTCCTTTAACATGCAAACACCCTGCCTTTGTCTTTTTTCCTGGTGCCCTTTAGGAGGCCCCGTCCCCAGCACCAGCCTGGAAACAGAGCGGGGCCGTGACAGGGAGATGATGGAGCCCTGTTTGATTTAGAAACCAACCGACGATTCCTCTTTACCCAGAATTCTTAGCAGTGGGTTGAATCAACATAAAGATATATGATAAACCTGGTCCAATGTGCTTTACTTGATACCTTCTATCAAAACTCTTGGTTGGTTTCCTGGAATTTTCTTGAAATACCTTGTAAGATCATTCAACGTTCATCCATAAATATTCTACCTTTTATGTTTATTTATTTTTAATTGAATATGTGTTAATATAGACAAAAACAACAGTGCTGGAAAGCTATTAGCTGGCCATAATAACCATTCTCTTTTGGCACGAAGTTGTCTTCAAGTTAATCTGCTTTGCTCCTTGTTTTAGCTCCCTCAGTTCCTGAGAGCATTCAAAGACAACCGTTCACACACACTGTTAGAGCATGTGCAAGAGAAGATCGTATCGGGGGGAGGGTCATGGGATCTAAGAGTTTAGACCATCGAGAGGTTGGAAACAGAGGTTAAAGGGGGGGGAGGGGGGGGGGGGTCTTCCTCTCCTGTCTGGACCACACAGAGGTACGGGAAAGATGTGATGTCAACCAACCAATAGAGAGTGAACGCCATCCCAAGGGGTTGTTTAGACCCTGGGATCAAACACCCTTTATCCAGTGTGGTCCGGCTGATTCCCTTTTATTTACTTCCTGAGTCGAGTCAGACCCCTTTGAGACCCCGGGGTTGGCAACAAGGGCGGAGAAAAAGGGGAGAGAGAGGGATGACACAAAGATATGATGAATGTAGCAGATGAAAATGAGACGGGGGAATGGTGGCGCGTTGCCAAGTCTCTTTCACCCCGGTGCATTTTCAAAGAGCAGGGGGGCCTGAGGAAGGCTAGAATTCACCATGACCACCAGCAGATGCTCTCCCTCTCCTTAGTCTTCTCCTCTAGTCTTCTCGTCTTCTTTCCCCTGTACAAGACGCCTCACCTCTCACATACAATGTCTTGAACCAGAGGGAATGATAGGCCAGTCTCTACATCTGCAAAGATCACGCAACGCCTAGTTCATATTTTATCTTGTAAGGTTTATGATTTTGATTGAACTTAGTTCAAGACAAAGTTGTGAGGTTTCATCTATCTGATCAACAACATAAAGTGGCAGTGTCTCTATTTGAAAAGGGATCTCTATTTGAGTGGACTCTATTTGAAAAGGGATCTCTATTTGTGTTTACATATTTGACCTAATGCCATTTATATCGGGATTCTCTCCGGGTTTTGTCCTCATTTTAGCATCATGACCGCAGATGGAAAAGTTTACTTGTGTTTATACTTGTGTAGTAACACACTAATGTATTTGTACAGAAAGTTACTAAATGTCTAAGTACCAACATACAAATGCAATGTTGTTACTAGAGTAAATACAGAGATATAGTATTATTACATAGGTATAAGGGCCAATTACATGGCAATTGGACAAATAAAGGTCTAATGAATATGGTAAAATGAAAATTGACTATGTTTCAAATAGAGGGTTGAATGATTCAAAGAATTAATACTTCATTAGTAAGTCCAATCAGACAAATTGAGAACAGAATAACAACGCACCAGTAATTTACCTGGATTACAGCATTCCAGACTCCCGATGTGGGTTTGAAAGAAAGAGGATTTGCCATTTGACCTTTGGTACCTTTTTGTCAACGTGAGTGGTCTTAGTGTCTGCCGACAGCCCTCGCTGACATGAAAGATTTACAGAACCTATCTCAGGAGTTTATACACTTCAGTATTTAGTATCACTGTCATAAGACACTTGGACTCTGATTCCGCTCTACAGCTGTTTGATGTCCAGCGCTCGTATTTTGTTCAGTGGTAACCTGCACGTACCTGTGTATACCAATGGCAAGTACCATTTTCAGCAAAATCTGAAATCACACAAAACAACACATATAAGACGGAGAACTAATTATTTTGTGTTCTTCGTTATTTTTTTGTTGCTGTTGACTGTGAGTAGTGTACGGTTTGTCAGCCATTTTCTTACAGACAGAGTTGTTTCATTTGGAGAATGTTGTTTAGTGGCATTTATTGGGCCACAAGAATGAGTGATTATATATTCTGGCACATCTTTGGGAATATGTCTTCATTTATCTGTAACATTAGGAAATGGTGCAAATCTCTTGCCAAGAATGTTCATATTGGGAATCACATTTATAATGTAGCCTATTTCACACTTGCATAATTTAACCTAAATGCCAGCACAGTATACTGCTTTTACCATCAATACCCTCAAAATGTATTTATTTGACAAAATGTAGAATACTTATGAATATATATAGTATATAAAGCCTCTCATCTTCTCATGCTGTAACCACAACTAACTGTCACAGAGGTAGTGTGGCAGGCTATCCATCCAAAACATTGTTGACGACTTCACCTTCCAAAACACTGCCTTTTATGGTAATGTCTAGCACGAACAACATAAATCCGTTTTTCAAAATAGCGTCTGTGTATTGTCGATTATCGATGAAGCTCTCCACAATTTTCCTCTAAGAGGCACCCGCGTGCTAAGCGTGGCTGCCGGGCGTAAAGCAGAACGTTCCCCCATGGTGAGAGCCTGTGTCTGGGTCTTTCGGCCAGTGACCCAGCAGCCAGAGTCAGGGGCCCACAACGACTCTCACCCTGCTCTCTGACCTAATGTGATAGATAGATAGATAGATAGAGAGCCCAGAGAGGCTTAACTTCCCACTCGCTAAAACAAGCACCAGAATCAGGTCAGGAATGTATTTCAATGATTTACAATTATTTAAATGAGTTTGTCTGAAACAGTGGACAGAAAGTATATATTAACATATGTTGCATTTTTTCTTTGAAAAAGACTCATGCACAGTGATTTCAATTTCATAGATTGACAACATTGGACAGTGAGTTTTAAAGTGAGAAATCAGTCAAATTTTAAGTGTTAACATTCATTCCATTACTTTTAGCGCTGTGAAACAAAAGCCCTAAGAGAATGAGCCATGAATGAATGAATTCAAGACTTCAATAATTATGAAGCATGACAAAATTAACCTCTGCTGCCTTCATTTTTTTTTCTCTTCAAAAAACAAAAGTACATGACATTTTATTTTCATTTCTTTCATTGAATAATGGACAATGGTCAAAGATATTAGAAACAGATCGAATCAACAGAAATGTTTGATGTTTCATTTCTCTGTTATAAAACATGATATGGCTATGAGGCCATTTCAATGATACACATGTGTTTGTGCTCAAGAAACAATTGTAGGCTATAGTAGGTAATCATCACAAAGGAGTATATCTCTGGTGTCAAAGACTGGGGCTATTTACCAGTGAATACTTTCTTTGGCCGTACAGTTACTGTGTAATATCCTGTTGTTACACGCAAATGCTGAAGTTGATTTAAGAGTATGTGTTGTCTACAATAAATATGGAACCACACACACACACACACACACACACACACACACACACACACACACACACACACACACACACACACACACACACACACACACACACACACACACACACACACACAGGGAGATTGTATTATACCTAATCCCAGCTCAAAAACTAGAGGAATTCTTCCTGCAACCCTCCAACACATAATTCTGTCAATTGAAACTAGTGCATTGCACCGCGGGGCTGTCTTTATGTGGAAGGCATGTTATTTTTTGGGACAACTACACTGAATCAAAGAGAGAGAAAAAGAATCCTCTCTGTAAGGGATATCCAGATAAAACGGGGAAGTAGAAATGTGTAAGGGAAGGTGAGGAGCCATCGCCGTACAGAAAATTCATTTCCTGTGTTATATGGAGCAAATAATATCAGCAAGAGAAACCTGGAACCCTATAGATAGGAGATTTCCCTCGTTACATTGATAACCATTTGTTCATTTCCTGACAACAACAAAAAAAATGTATGAGTCCCCTCCAAGATGAAATAGGTTGGGATTTTCTTTCTCTTATTTGTCTCCTTCTCGTTGTGTTCTCGAGCTGGCAGACTGAGTCTATTTCATCAGCAATGTGCCGGCGGAATGATAATCAGTGCATCAGTTATTATAGGAGTATTTGCAGCGTGCGTACCGGGGCTAGCCTGACGCGGAGGGGCTCTATGGCCGAATTCTCCCACTTTTGTGTCACTTGGCTTTTCTCCCCGCCCGTTGGATTTGCATTTTAATGGAAGCAGTTTATAGACTTCTCGGCGGCATTTGGGGCACCACAAGTGGCATCATTAAGTGAACTAAGCCGGATTAGTGGCGATGGTGAGGTCAGATAACCCCCGTAACAGAAACAGGACTGAAACAGCCTTTCCAGCTGGCTTAGAGAAAGAGAAAGAAAGAGAGAGAGAGAGAGAGAAAGAGAGAAAGGGAGAGGGAGGTTTGAGGAAGAGAGAGAGAGAGGGTGAAAAAGAGAGAGAAGGGAAGTGAGAGAGAGAGAGAGAGCGAGCGAGCGAGAGAAAGGGAGAGGGGGAGAGAGACTGTCTGCAGCATCAGGGTGATGATTTGCAAGCTAAATTCTCTCCTGCTCGCGACAGAGGACTTCTCAACTGTTTTCTTTCCCTTTCCCTTTATCCCTCCTTTCTTCCCTTAAGTGAGTCCAGTAGCGTTTTCAGGTGGGAGCCCTTTCTGTTTTAAGCGAATTGAAGTAGAACTCGCTCTCACTGCTTTTGAAAGGGCAAACGTGCCTTACTGGATACTCTAGTCAACATAGCACGCCCGACCCTAGTTAGAGAGAAACGCAAAAAAAAAAAAAAACACTGACTTGTTTGTTTTGCTATCCAAAATCAAAGAACTCTTGATGTGTTTGGGTCTCTTTCCAACTCCTTACAAATCATCCCCCTCTCACAGGAACAATAATTCAAAAGTAAATCGTCAAAGCAGACGACACACTCGACGCACCTCAACCGAAAGACGTGGGTGTTTTGCCTTTCTTTCTCTTTCACCCCTACAGAAAGCTACACCGCTCACAAGACAACCTCTGTTTGAGATGTATTTTTGTGATGCGGGCTTGCAATTGGGGGGTGTCAAAGCGCAAGCATTACACCGGCGATGTGTGTGTGAGTGTGTGTGTGTGTGTGTGTGTGTGGCGTGTTCATGAATTTAACACAGCATGGCGAGGCGGAGATGAGCGCCCTGTCATTCGGTGAGCGCTGGCCTGTGGAGGTCACACGCTGACGGGCGCAGGAATATGAAGAGATTATGCATTGTGAGATCAAGCCTGGGGAAAGAAGCAGATCTGTCTGTATACAGGGCCCGAAGATTCATCGTTATGGCGGCATTAGGAATTAGGAATTAGTAGGGGCTGAGTCGACACTTTTGGAGTATTAGGATATGGGGCTATAGAGGGTGGGAGAAGCTTTCTTGTTATTATAAGAGGCACCATGTTTAATAATGGGATTTGGTTTTCCACATTTGACCTCTTTCTCTGTTGTGTTATGAAATTATGGGATTTTGAATGGGTTTTTGAGAGAGAGAGAGAGAGAGAGAGAGAGAGAGAGAGAGAGAGACTACTGTACTGTAAATGAATGCTTCCTCTACTCTATTTTTGTGTCTACTAGGTGAAAAGATTGAGACCGTATTTAAAATGCACCAGCACCATTTTTTTTTATGCGAAACACTCATAACTTTAAATTCAAAACATAATGTGTTATGATGTATCCCATAATGGCATAACATATCCCATATTAGTGGTAAACCTGGTCATTATTGACTCCAATGCTTTCTACAAGAAGAGAACTGAGAGAGAAAATACAGTCGTTTTCAGGAAATGAAGCAAAGGCTTAAACAACAGATTAAAATCAATACAAAAATGTTCACTTAAATTTTTTTGGATGAATGGTCTATTCTAATATAATAAATTAAAGTCGAAAAACTTTTCGTACATATTTACTACTTCCTTCTCTAACTCATTTCAAATCCTTGGGCTATTTCCCATTATGTTGATATGGCTATGATTCCCCAACTCTTTTGCTAATTGTAAGTGGTTTCAAAGCCATTTTCTGTTAGAGTGCACAAATCCATTATATTCTCTTATAATGTGATTGGATTAATGCACAAGCTAAAACAGGTGACCGGAGACTCCAACATTGATTGATCATCTTATTTCTGGTAGCTCAACCAGTTTGGCCGTTCTTATCGATACAATTACTGGTTCGGTATTAAATATCGTTCCTCTGATGAACCGATTATCTTTCGTCCCTCTTTGATGACGTCACCATGGGCAGTAAGGGCAAGGGGGGCCAGTGTGAGGCAGGTGATGGCCTTCCATGGGAGCAGTGAGGGGGGCGTCTGATGGCCTTTCTAAGGGGTGATATAGATAATCAGTGACACCTCATAGTGTGTGGATGTTGTACCCAGATGGAAATAAAGGAGTCTCTACCAGCAGGATGGAAGAGAGATCAGATTGGCGGCCCTGGCCTCCTCCAGAGTGTCATCTCGCACTAATAACCCTTTGGGCTGTCTGCCTCCCTCCCTCCCTCCATCCCACCCTCCCTCCCTCTTTTCCTCTCTTTCTCTCTCTCTTTCTCTTTCTCACAGTCTCTCTTTCTCTCTCACTCTCTCTCTTTCCCTCTATCCATCCCTCTCTCTCCCTCCCTCCCTCCATCTCTCTCTGTCTATCCCTTTCTTTCTCACCCACTCTCCCTCCTTCCCTCCCCCCCTCTCTATCCTGCCTCCTCCATCTCCTTCTCATTAGCGCTTATCTCAGGATCCCCGCGTTCATCGGGTTTATCTTTCTAATTATATTGCTACTCACCTTTAAGGAAGCCGAGGCTGAGCCGCCGTTTGTAAAGGGGAGGGTTCGTATCCCCAGTTCCCCTGTGAGTACGGGCATCCGGCCCCTCCATTCAGCCTCGCTCACCTCCTCCCCCCCCCATCTCTTCTGCCCCCCCCTTCCCCCTACGCCTTTTCAATGCTAAAATGTCACCTTTGTATCTACTGGGTCCCTTTGAATGCAGAGCGGCGCACCTGGCATCTCCAGCACAGCGCCAGGGGTTGGGAGATAAAACTCCCCAGGCTCCCTCTTCATTTCTGGGCATTGAGAGAGGAAGAGGCCCCCCAGAACCTCCCAGGACCTTCTCTACCTCCGCAAACACGCACAGAGTCACCACCTCACACCCCCAGCCACTCTGTCTTATCAAATCGGCTCCATACCCAATGTTGCCCAGTTTTTCTCTCAGCTCCACGTGGGACCTAGATGTATTCATACATTCACACAATGAGGGGCTGTGATGAACACATTTTATTTGCTGGGTCGCATATGTGGGAAAGCATGACGTGGCTTGACCTCTGAGAGATTGCCTATCTATTTTGTTTTGCAAATTGGACCGCCTTCCCTAGAGTATAGATCATGTAAAGACACAGCACTCACCAGAAAGACTGAGGTGTGATATACAGTGCATTCAGAAAGTATTCAGACCTCTTGACTTTTTCCACATTTTGTTACATTACAGCCTTATTCTAAAATTGATTAAATAAAACAATTATTCATCAATCTACACACAATACCCCATAATGACAAAGTGAAAATCAGAAATACCTTATTTACGTAAGTATTCAGACCCTTTGCTATGAAACTCGAAATTGAGCTTAGACGGATCCCATTTCCATTGATCATCCTTGAGATGTTACATCTTGATTGGAGTCCACCTGCGGTAAATTCAATTGATTGGATATGATTTGGAAAGGCACACATCTGTCTATATAAGGTCCCACAGTTGACAGTGCATGTCAGAGCAAAAACCAAGCTATGAGGTCAAAGAAATTGTCCACAGAGCTCCAAGACTAAGGCTGTAACGTGCTTCTACATCTGCATTGCTTGCTGTTTGGGGTTTTAGGCTGGGTTTCTGTATAGCACTTTGTGACATCGGCTGATGTAAAAAGGGCTTCATAAATACATTTGATTGATTGATTGATTGATTGATTGATTGATTGATTGAAGACAGGATTGTGTTGAGGCACAGATCTGGGGAAGGGTACCAAAACCATTCTGCAGCATTGAAGGTCCCCAAGAACACAGTGGCCTCCATTGTTCTTAAATGGAAGACGTTTGGAACCACCAAGACTCTTCCTAGAGCTGGCCGCCCGGCCAAACTGATCAATCGGGGCAGAAGGGCCTTGGTCAGGGAGGTGACCAAGAACCCGATGGTCACTCTGACAGAGCTCCAGAGTTCCTCTGTGGAGATGGGAGAACCTTCCAGAAGGACAACCATCTCTGCAGCACTCCACCAATCAGGCCTTTATGGTAAAGTGGCCAGACGGAAGCCATTCCTCAGTAAAAGGCACATGACAGCTCGCTTGGAGTTTGCTAAAAGGCACCTAAAGGACTCTCAGACCATGAGAAACAAGATTCTCTGCTCTGATAAAACCAACATTGAATTATTTGGCCTGAATGCCAAGCGTCACGTCTGGAGGAAACCTGGCACCATCCCTACTGTGAAGCATGGTGGTGGCAGCATCATGCTGTGGTGATGTCTTTCAGTGGCAGGGACTGGGAGACTAGTCAAGATCGAGGGAAAGATGAACGGAGCAAAGTACAGAGAGATCCTTGATGAAAACTTGCTCCAGAGTGCTTAGGACCTCAGACTGGGGCAAAGGTTCACCTTCCAACAGGACAACGACCCTAAGCACACAGCCAAGACAATGCAGGAGTGGCTTCGGAACAAGTTTCTGAGTGGCCTGGCCAGAGCCCAGACTTGAACCCGATGGAACATCTCTGGAGAGACCTGAAAATAGCTGTCAAACCTAACAGAGCTTGAGAAGATCCGCAGAGAAGAATGGGAGAAACTCCCCAAATACAGGTGTGCCAAGCTTGTAGCGTCATACCCAAGAAGACTCTAGGCTGTAATTGCTGCCAAAGGTTCTTCAACAAAGTACTGAGTAAAGAGGAAGGCCCTAAATTGTCAATGACTCCAGCCACCCTAGTCATAGACTGTTCTCTCTGCTACCACACGACAAGCGGTACCGGACAGCCAAGTCTAGGCCCAAGAAGGCTTCTCAACAGCTTCTACCCCAAAGCCATATCCAAGAGGCTTCTAAACAGCTGCTACCCCCAAGCCGTAAGACTCCTGAACAGCTAATCAAATGGCTACCCAGACTATTTGCATTTCCCCCCACCCCATTCTACGCTGCTGCTACTCTCTGTTATTATCTATGCATAGTCACTTTAATAACTCTACCTACATGTACATATTACCTCGACACCGGTGCCCACATTGACTCTGTACCGGTACCCCCTGTATATACCCCCGCTATTGTTATTTACTGCTGCTCTTTAATTATTTATTATTCTTATCTCTTACTTTTCTTAAAACAGCATTGTTGGTTAAAGGCTTGTAAGTAAGCATTTCACTGTAAGGTCAACACCTGTTGTATTCGGCACATGTGACAAAATAAATTTTGATTTGATTTTGATTTCAATACTTATGTAAATGTTATGTATGTAGATTTTTTTACATTTGCAAAAATGTCAAAAAACCTGCTTTTGCATCGTCATTATGGGGTATTGTGTGTAGATTGGTGAGGAAAAATAACAATTTAATCCATTTCAAAATAAGGCTGCAACGTAAAACAAAATGTTGAAAAAGGCAAGGGGTCTGAATACTTTCGGAATACACTGTAAGGGTGATTGACGGGTCATATTTAAGGACTTAATGGGTCTCGTAGCCTAACCCCTCTGGCCCCACACAGGGACTACAAGGTCAGTTTAGGTACTGTATTCAGACCGCCTAGTGCTACTGGATATTAAAACATCTTAGATATAAAGTCCCCTGTTTAGAGGACCTGCGTGGTTCTGGTACCGGTTCCCACCAATTTTTCACTTATAAATCGTTCTGTGGACACCGTAGATCAAAATGTATTGCATTGAGCGATAGCCCTGGTTCCCACGGAGACAGTAATATATTTTCTGAGCCTGTGTATGATGTAGGATGTGAAATCTGAAACCCCTTGAAGCTGGGATGTCCCTCCTACCATTTAATTCGCTCTTCAGACTGTCCGTCAACTCCTGGCTGAACCCTACAGTAGGTCACAGCCTCTGATAAAGCATATGCCTGCAATCCTTACATCGTAACGCATCAGAAGTAGATTTTTATAGATTAATCTAAAATAATGAATAGATTTTAAACAAAAAAACTATTTCTTTTTGTCATGGACAAGATTAATATGAGATAAAAGGTGAGTTCCTAATGAGTTCAGGAAGCCAATGGGGGCAGACATTTTGATCAAGAGGGACCTTTGGAAAATAGGCACAAATAAACATATAAATATGTATTTTACAGTTATAAGGAAGGTGAAATGTTGTAGTCAGTCATTTTATAATTTGATTATACTATATTTAGAAGGTATATAAGTCATTTCAAGCTATATTCACACTGTTTTGTTCATTATATAAAATATTTTATATTTCATATTTTTTTTGCATATTTGTACTGTGCACTTGAGCTTGTGTCCTCAAAAGTGCCTACACCTCAGAAATGTATAAAAAAAATTACTAGAAAGGTGAGATTATAGCCTTTCTTGGAGAACGCAGCATTACTAGTTGTTTATGGCCCTCCCATGATAAATAATTACTTTTGGGGTTTACGTAGATTACACTTAGTTACATTTAACTAGTTTAAGGGGGTGACTCACTGTCTGAGTTTGTACAGCCTCCCACACATAAACACACCCAAGGTGTTATTGGGGTCACCAGGAGCTATTTAAACATGATGGATGAACGAGCCATAGTTTCTAACATAGGGAAAGAACACCTAACCCTTCGGTGTTAGGACCAACTAGAGGTTTCACTAGATCCCTAGTCGGCCTCTAACGTGTTAGCTATACATCAGTCCTAGGTGTGAGGACTGGAGCGCCATAAATACTATCTTTAAGCCTGAACAGTCAATCGCCACCTAATCACGCGGCCAGTTGCTATCATTGCTACCACATGACGCCTACTCCCAAGATGGGGTGTGTAGATTTTACAGTATGTCTTCTGTTACTTATGTTATTAGTTGGTCCTTCGTAGCTCAGTTGGTAGAGCATGGCGCTTATAACGCCAGAGTCGTGGGTTCGATGCCGGCGCCCATCCGTATGTTAAATGTATGACCGGAAGGTGCTTTGGATAAAAGAGTCTACTATTAATGAACATCATATATTTTGAAATGGATTTATTTCCTGTGGGTGTTTGACTGGAATATTATGAGTATTAGGACATACATTGTTTTGAATGACATTTCCAGTCGTACTAATATGAAGTTGATACATTTAATCCTAAAATTACAGTTGAATTCTATTCTGTATACTAAGTATTCACATAGATCTCATTGTGGGTTGTTGCCCTTGGTCCTGACCTTTAAGATCCAACACAATATTTTGTGGAATTGAACGCACGCACGCCGCACACACACACACACACACACAGTAAGACAATCTTTCTCTCTCGCTGTCAGAGAACAAGCTACCACCTGCTGGGTGGGAAAAGGACATGGTGAGAAGTGTGCTCGATCACCTTCAATTAAAATCTTCTCTGGGAACCTTTTAAAGGACATTTTGTCCATGAGAGGACCCTGGTGGAAAGCCCAAGCTGTCTGCTCGGTGGGATGGCTCCTCAGCTATTGATTTATTATTCAGTCCGAAAATATCTATGGGAGCCAGACCTCACGCGCATCAGACCCACTAACATCAGGAAATGATTAAGCCTAGCATCAGTAAGATAGGGAGCCTCATTGTAGCTGAAGCTGATTGACAACAGTGCTGCCTTTCAACTCTCAGGGATGAGATTTCCAATCCAGCCCGGGGACGCTACATTGGTGATCAAAAACAATCCCTATTCATTCATGCATACATTTCCATCCTGTTGTGTCCCCAGGGTCTTATGTCATGTAAATGTCCCCTCTGATAATGACAGAGAAAGGCCCTTGCGTGATGACCGGTGGCTTGTAATATGGCGAGCTCCTGGTTAGAAACGATTAGAAGGTAAGTCATTATGAGTGGCTCCTGTCTTCCTTTTGTATCATGTGTAATGAATATTTGGGGTGTTTGGAGCACTTTAAGGATTTAAACAGGGAGTTTAATCCCGTAATCTTTTAGAAAAACCAATTTTGCTCCAATGAAAGAGGGTCATTAAACTCATACATTTTCGGCCTTGGTCTTAGAGATCCGGTGATTGTGGAGATTAGGTTAATTAAAGCCCCATATTGTGTCAGAGATGGCCGAGGTGCGAGCTGTGTCACGGATATCCAATCATGACATCGGCGCAGGGCAGCGGTGTTGGCGGCCCCTACCGCTGTTCGGTTTAGAACCTGGGGTTATCTCTTTAACCCTGCCCCCCTGCGGGGGTAGTCAACACCGTTTCAATGCCATTTACAGCTGGTTGACCCTTCACAGCAGCACTGTCGTGGGCACATCTGCAACAAAGTGCAGCACGAGCCACACACCTAAAGCTATAGGATGATATATGATATGACTGGTCTCTCGGCTCTTCTCTCTGCTACGTTTGGCTTTCTGTTCTGGTGAGAGCGTTTGTCTGGGGTTTTCAAACAGAATGGAAATGATACAATGGTGCTATTTCTAAACAGTACAAACAAAATGTATCACATGACAAAAAAGTACTTAATGTTGGACCTATAAATATTGATCCAATCAAGGGAAACGCTTAGTACTGTACATGCCATTGACTAGACAAATATTATCCTCTTTCCCTTACTGATCTGCAAATATAAAGAAGAGAGCCATTACTGAAGAGTAATATTTTGTTCCTACTATCCGATCTTAAAGCCAATGCTGGGATATCCATTCAGACAGGGACATTATACTATGAGACTAAAACCCATTCATAACTACTAATTATCCACAAGTCACAGGAAACAGTTGTGGACCGTCATCTTTCTCTCCTGTAAGAATCATCAAAGGTCATGCCATGTGATCCCACCCTCCTCTGAAGATGTTGTATTAATGACCATAGTCTGTCTCTCTCTCTCTCTCTCTCTCTCTCTCTCTCTCTCTCTCTCTCTCTCTCTCTCTCTCTCTCCTCTCCTCTCC